>NC_080546.1:85243756-85273756 GCF_028640845.1 Ahaetulla prasina | reverse complement strand
AGATGACGAATGAGACTTCGTCGAAACGTCGCCAAGACACTTCCAATTTTACGTGGGAGAAAACCCAAATAACCAAAGACCTACATACAAACACCCGCGAAAACCTCAGAAAGCATATATATATATACTGCCACCATTAGCCTCTCACCGACCAGTGCGCTCTCACAGAGAGGGCCTCCTCCGGATACCGTCAGCTAAACAATGTTTAGTTGGCTGGTGACCTCTAGGGGGAGGGCCTTCTCTGTGGGGGCCCCTACCCTCTGGAATGAGCTCCCTCTGGGGCTTCATCAACTCCCCGATCTCAGGTCCTTCTGCCGCGAGCTGAAGACGTTACTATTTCGAAGAGCAGGACTAGCTCTAACGTAGTTTTTAAATTGGGATTTTTAAAAAAAGGGGTTTAAATGAGGTTTTAAAATTTATACTTATAGTTTTAGGGCATCAATTGAATTTAACTGTCTATTCTTTTAGCTGTTTATATGTATTATATGTTTTCTGTTGTTTTTTGGCTGTGAACCGCCCTGAGTCCTTCGGGAGATGGGCGGTATACAAATATAATAAATAAATTATATATATATATATATACACACACATAGGTCTTTGGTTGTTCGGGTTTTCTCCCGTGTGAAATTGGAAGTGTCTTGGTGACGTTTCGATGAAGTCTCATTCGTCATCTTCAGGCAGGTGTTTACTGCTTTGTGCTTCTAGGATCAATGTGTGATCGCAGCTGTTTCTTCCTTTTAACTGCTAGTGGGGGTTTGAACTGATTGGTTGGGAGCTTGGCCGTGTTCTGATTGGGTGGAGGTGTGTTCTGATTGGTTGGGGGGTTTGGCTGTGCTCTGATTGGATGGTGGGGTTGACTGTGCTCTGATTGGATGGGGGTGTGTTCTGTTTGGGTGGGGTGGGCTTGGTTGTGCTCAGGTTAGTCTGAGTTTCAGGGGGATTTGACTTGGTGAGCTGCATTGCTGTTGTTTGGCTTCGCGTTTGTGGTCGTGCTACATCTTCATGGTAGGTGTCAGTCTGCTGCATGTATGGATTGGAGGGGTTTGAAATGGCTAATGATGCAGCTGCGGTCTGGCTACTGGTCCATGGTCGTGCTTCATCATCGGTGTGGGTTTGAGTCTGCTTTCTGTGTGGATGTGTGGTGGTGACATGCTGTGTGGCACTCGTGAGTGTGGGTCTTGCGTCATTCTTCATGTTAGGGACTCGTTTGTCGATAAGGGTGGGTTTCCAAATGGCTGGTAGGCGGGAGGTATCATCTCGTTTATTCATGCTGTGTGGGCGTTTTTCTATCTTGATGGCTTCTCTGATTATTCTGTTGTTAAAGTGTTCAGTTTTGGCGATAGTTCTGGTATTTTTAAAATCAATTTTATGTCCTGTGGCTTTAAGGTGTTGGACCAGGGAAGAAGTTGGTTCCTCTCTTTTGACTGAGTTCTTATGTTCTTCAACGCGTGCACTTATTCTTCTGTTGGTTTGTCTGATGTATGTGGTGCTGCAGGCTGGCCCTGCAGAAAGGAGCCCTGACGGCCCTTTCCCCTCATTTTCTGAGTCACTCTCTGGTAGGGGGCCTGGCCACAACAGGTTGGTTGGCTGTGTGGTTGCATCTTGATTGGTAGATGGAGTGGGTGTTTGCAGATTGGTCGGCTGTTTCGTAGCATCCGGTGTGGGTGTGGTCCTAGTCTTTTCCTGAGCTTTGGTGTTGTGGCCTCTGGAGTTCTGTGATGTGATGTCTTGAGCAGATGGCTGTGATGCAGCCTCCGGGGTTTTGGTTTGGCTCTGAGTCCAAGGTCTTGTCTAGTGTTCCTGGCGTGTGTCAGCTTGCTTTGTATGGGGATCGGAGGGAGGCACAGTAGCCAGTGGTGCCAGCATGGTCTGGCTTCTGGATGGTGGTTGTATTTTGTCTGTGGGATAGGTTTGTGTCTGAAACTGGTGAGGATGATTGGTGGCGGCGTTGTGTATTATCCTGGGTCCGGTGTCAATTTTCATGGCTGGGACTCATTTGTTGACTAAGGCTAGTTTCCAGATGTCTGGTAGGCGGGAGGTTTCATCCTGTTTGTTCATGTTGTGGGGGTGTTTCTCTATTTCGATGGCTTCCATAATCATTCTCTTGCTATAGTGTTCAGTTTTGGAGATTAATTTGGTCCCTTCAAAATTACGTCCTTTTTTTATGCTCTGTGCATGCAAAGAAGGTCCAGAGCATGTGTGGAGGTGGCACAGGTGGAAATGGTTGCTTACTTTTGCAAACTGGTTGTTAAAATAAATCAATACCACCCCTGGGCAAACCGATAGTTAAATTGCTGGCTGGCCCTACCCCTTTCCTCCCGTCCCCTTCCAGGAGTCCCCACATGCTCCATTTTGCCTCTCAGGTATGTGCAGGGAGGCCTACTAGGCCCAAAATGGGCATGGAGGAGTGCAGTGTGGCTCCCCCATGGCCCAGTTTGCTCCCAGGAGGCTGCAGGGAGGTCTACTAGGCCCAAAATGGAGCACGGGTATAGTGATCAGACGTCCCGCTTTTGGCGGGACAGTCCCGCTTTTTAATAATTTGTCCCGCATCCCGCGGCATTTCAAAAAAGTCCCAATTTTTTTTCACTCCCATTCTGAAAATGGGAGGCAGCAATGCAGGAGGAGGAGGAGGAGGCAGAGAAGGGGGAGTGGCAGAGAAGGGGGCGTGAGATTGCCCGCTGCCTGGAAGAGCCGAGAGGAGAGCCGAGGAGAGCTGAGCCTGCCTGGAAGAGCCAAGAAGCAGCAGCCGCTCCTCCTCCTTCAGCCAGGTGGCGAGACTCAGCGCGCATGCGCAGCCCCCCCCCATCAATGTTTTCCCGCTTTGCCATTGCTGAAATCTGGTCACTTTAGGCACGGGGAGTGTGGCGCATTTCCCCACATAGCCCATTTTTGCTCCTGTGGGGTGCATGAGGCCGAGTGCTGCCTGTCACACACCCTGGCCACGCCCACCATGGCCACGCCCACCCATCCAGTCATTAGGGCAGCGAATCGGTTATTAAATTATTTGAATCCCAGCACTGAGTTCAATATATATAAAATATACATTTTAGCATGCATTAGGATGTGCGTTTTCCTCCCCAAATTGGTTATTTAAACACTGGGTAGGAAATAGCTTGAACTTTGAGAACTTCATCCGAGCCATCAAAGGAAAAAAAGAAAGAAAGTGGAAGGAAAAAGAGAGAGAGAGACTCTCAGAGGAATTTAAGTTTTGATCCACACATTAGCTTGATTGGCATGAATAATTTTTGCCAAATTCCTCCAAGACCTCTAGCCTCCAGTCCAGAAGCTCTTCTGAGATTACGGAAGGAAATATTAGGAACTTTGCAATATATTAGAAGTCGGTACTCATTTGACAGGTAAATGGTGATTTATAAATGCTTCCATTTTTTATTTAACATATCCATTTATATATAATGGCATTCAGAATAGCATCATAGTACTCCTATCAGCCCCTTTATCTTCAGTGTCAAAATTTGTCTTCTCTTATTTTAATTCTCTTATTATTTATTAACCAAGGAAAGCATTATTTTAGACCTGAAAATAAATGTTTAAAATAGATTCTCCCTTTTGATGTTTGTTATAGTTGTAATATGTCCCAAACTCAGGTGTTTTTTAATATATATTATTACTTCAGCCAAGCTATATTATACTGTTGAGTCAAAGGCATTGATGAATAGTATTAATAGTCTTTTAAGTCAATAATTATGCTTTATTATCCGTTCTCATTTAAACACAGGAACAATGTGTTTCAGTCTATAAATATTATACATTCATATTATACATTAGCAACCTCTGTGACCATATTATAAGTAATTGTGTTCTCTTCGCCGATGATGTTAAACTATTTAACACTACCAACAATGCGGTTACCCTTCAAAAAGACCTTGAGTTTGTGTCGGAATGGTCAAAAATTTGGCAACTCCAAATCTCAACCAGCAAATGCTCTGTCTTACACATTGGAAAAAAGAATCAGAACACTACATACAAGCTTGATGGACATTACCTTGTAGATGACCCTCACCCTATCAAAGACCTTGGAGTTTTCATATCTAATGATCTAAGTGCCAAAGCCCATTGCAACTACATCACCAAAAAGGCTTTAAGAGTTGTAAACTTAATCTTGCTTAGCTTCTTCTCTAGAAAGATTACACTACTAACCAGAACATACAAAACATTTGCTAGACCAATTCGTGAATACAGGGCTCGCCTGTCTGGAACCCACACCTCATTTCGGACATTAATACAATTGAACGTGTCCAGAAATATTCCACAAGAAGAGTTCTTATAATACCTTATACCACCAGACTTGAAATCCTGAGTTTAGAAAATTTAGAACTCCGTCGCCTTTGGCATGACCTGAGTATAACTCATAAAATCATCTGCTACATTGTCCTTTCTGTCGAAGACTACTTCAGCTTCAATCGCAACAATACACAAGCACACAATAGATTTAAACTTAATGTGAACCGCTCCAATCTTGATTGTAGAAAATATGACTTCAGTAACAGAGTTGTTAATGCCTGGAATACACTCCCTGACTCTGTGGTCTCTTCCCAAAATCCCCAAAGCTTTAACCAAAGACTATCTACTATTGACCTCACCCCATTCCTAAGAGGTCTGTAAGGGGCGTGCGTAAGAGCACCAGCGTGCCTACCATTCCTGTCCTAATGTTCCCTTTGTTTGTATCCAATTCGTATGGTTATTTCATGCTTATACTTATAGATACTGTTGTTTTTGACAAATAAATAAATAGTAAAAATAATAATAAATCTATTTATTCTATCAATAACATGCATAATTTGCATAGTGGTCTTTGACACTATAAACGCTGTACAATGAAAACCAAATTAAATCATCAGCTGGGCTTGTTTTTAATACTTTTAATGTATTTACATCACACAATCGTAAGAATTATCATGGCAGCTTAAACAAGCAAGCAAATGAACAAACAAAAATTTGAATAAAAACATTTGTAATAACATGCAAAATAAAAACACCTTGTAAACATGTATTCAAGAACCAGAGCAATATTAAATTACCATTCTTTACAGAATTTGTGATGAGTCCAACTATGTTAACGATACATTGAACTAATTCATTATTAAGTCAATTAAATAAATGAAGCCCATTTCAGAAGCGAGTGTTTAAAAGTGTATTGAAGCTTGAAGATCTAATCTTTTAGTTCAGATAAACTTATTTATGTCAGTGTTAAAAATGACCAAGTCTATTTCTTTTCTTTCCTCGTTTTAAAGAAGCAAATAGATCTGACTGTCATGTTCTTTTCACACAAAAAAAGGATAAGTGTTTTTATACAGGATATGGGCTAAAACCAATGCATTAGTTTTCACTTTTAACTGAAACAAGATTTAAAGACAGGTCAGCTTCCTTGACATGTTGTGTTAAAATTATGTCACAGGATTCAGTGTAATGGAGCTGGGAGGGAGAGAGAAAGAGAGGTGGGGAAGAGAGAGGGAGGGAGGGAAGGCGGGAGGGAGGGAGAGACAGACAGACATAGACAAAAAAGATGAATCTTAATTACAGTGAATGTATTGATATTTTAAAATAAAATGTTCTGCATGTCTACTTAGGAATAATTATTCTGTTGTCAAGTACTTGCTTAGAATAAAACACAGACACATACACACACATATGTATGTATGTATGTATGTATGTATGTATGCATGTATTTGTATGTATCTACCTACCTACCTACCTACCTCTCTCTCTCTCTCTCTCTCTCTCTCTCTCTCTCTCTCTCTATCTATCTATCTATCTATCTATCTATCTATCTATCTACAGTGTCTGTCTGTCTGTCTATATATTATATCATATCCTATCTATCTGTCTCGTCTATAGAATAGAATAGAATAGAATAGAATAGAATAGAATAGAATAGAATAGAATAGAATAGAATAGAATTTTTTATTGGCCAAGTGTGATTGGACACACAAGGAATTTGTCTTGGTGCATATGCTCTCAGTGTACATAAAAGAAAAGATACGTTCATCAAGGTACAACATTTACAACACAATTGATGGTCAATATAAATCATAAGGGTTGCCAGCAACAAGTTATAGTCATACAGTCATAAGTGGAAAGAGATTGGTGATGGGAACTATGAGACGATTAATAATAGTGCAGATTCAGTAAATAGTCTGACAGTGTTGATGGAGCCTTCGGGAAAAAACTGTTCTTGTGTCTAGTTGTTCTGGTGTGCTCTATAGCATCGTTTTGAGGGTAGGAGTTGAAACAGTTTATGTCCAGGATGCGAGGGATCTGCAAATATTTTCACAGCCCTCTTCTTGATTCGTGCAGTATACAGGTCCTCAATGGAAGGCAGGTTGGTACCAATTATCTTTTCTGCAATTCTAATTATCCTCTGAAGTCTGTGTTTTTCTTGTTGGGTTGCAGAACCGAACCAGACAGTTATAGAGGTGCAAATGACAGACTCAATAATTCCTCTGTAGAACTGAATCAGCAGCTCCTTGGGCAGTTTGAGCTTACTGAGTTGGCGCAGAAAGAACATTCTTTGTTGTCCTTTTTTAATGATGTTTTTAATGTTAGCTGTCCATTTTAGATCTTGCGATATGATAGAACCTAAAAATTTGAAGGTTTCTACTGTTGATACTGTGTTGTCAAGTATTGTGAGAGGTGGAAGTATGGAAGGGTTTCTCCTAAAGTCTACCACCATTTCTACGGTTTTGAGGGTGTTCAGTTCCAGATTGTTTTGGTTGCACCACAAGGCTAGTCGTTCGACCTCTTGTCTATATGTTGATTCGTCATTGTCTCAAATGAGACCAATCACTGTTGTGTCATCTGCGAACTTCAGTAGCTTAACAGATGGATCATTGGAGATGCAGTCATTGGTATACAGAGAGAAGAGAAGTGGGGAGAGCACACAGCCTTGGGGGGGCCCTGTGCTAATTGTACAGGTATTTGATGTGATCTTGCTTAGCTTCACCTGCTGCTTCCTGTTTGTTGGGAAGCTTGTGATCCACTTACAAGTCTGTTCCGGTACCTGTAGCTGGTTTAGCTTAGTTAGAAGAATATCTGGAATGATGGTATTGAATGCTGAACTAAAGTCTACAAAAAGGACCCTTGCATAGGTCTTTGGAGACTCAAGATGTTGTAAGATGTAGTGCAGAGCCATATTAACAGCATCATCTGTTGATCTATTTGCTCGGTATGCAAATTGCAAAGGGTCTAACAGTGGATCCGTGATGGTTTTCAGGTAGGAAATATATCTATCTATCTATCTATCTATCTATCTATCTATCTATCTATCTATCTATCTATCTATCTATCTATCTATCTATCTATCTATCTACAGTATCTGTCTGTCTGACTATATATATCATATCATATCATATCTATCTCATCTATTATCTATCTATCTATCTATCTATCTATCTATCTATCTATCTATCTATCTATCTATCTATCTATCTATCTATCTATCCATCTATCCATCTATCCATCTATCCATCTATCCATCTATCCTGTCTGTCTGTCTGTCTGTCTGTCTGTCTGTCTGTCTGTCTGTCTGTCTGTCTGTCTGTCTGTCTGTCTGTCTATCTATCTATCTATCTATCTATCTATCTATCTATCTATCTATCTATCTATCTATCTATCTATCTATCTATCTATTTGCCATGTTTCTCCAAAAATAAGACCCTGGCATATTTTTTGAACCCTGAAATAAGTGCTTGGCCTTATTTAATTTTTTTGGGGGGTGCATGTCTTATTATTTTGGGGCACATGGAGCAAGACAGAGATCCTCTTGCCAGCTTACCTGATTTCCAGCTCTCTGTCTCCCTAACCCTAACCAGAGGAAATGGCGGGGACCAGCTGCAGATACATTTAAATATTTTCAGGAAGCATTTATTTTCAGGGGAGAGGTTATTTTCAGGGAGGGCTTATTTTCGGGGAAACACAGTATCTATCTATCAAAACTCAGATGCGAGCAACTTTAACCAGTCTGGATTTCAAAAAGCTAAGCAGGACTGACTTACTGATAGAAGAGAAAAGTTGGTTGCTCAGAGTTGAATTGTCAGGGGTCCTTGGTACTCTCTGAGCTTGGATGTTTTCTTGCAGGCATTTCATGACCCAACTAGGTAACATCATCAGTGCTAGAAAGGAGTGGATATAATATATAAAAAGAGAGCAAACCCCCCCCCCACTTACCTCCAGCACTGCTGTTATCAAGTTTTGGTACTGAAATTTCTGCAAGAAAATAACTCAACTCAAGGATCCCCTAAAGTTGATTACCTGGATGGATGGGAAGAAAACTTCAATTATTTGGAAACCGAAACACAGAAGGAATGACAAACCTATTTTGAATTCTTACTCCCAAGAAAATGCATTTCTAGGAATTATGGTTTGACCTTAAATTCACCAAGTTCATTGGGATACATTTTTGTATCAGTTCATCTTGGGAAACACAGCGCATCAAATCCAATGTTTCTCATTTTTGAGTAGACAGACATAATTGTATTGTTACCACAGTTAATTCCCAGGCTGCAATCCTCTAACTTGTTATATCTGGATGGGTTTTAATGGGGATAATGCATCCTTAATTGTTGGCTTGAAAACCAGCTGTTAACGTTTTCTTTAAACACCAAGGTTTTTGTTTTCTATGCATCTGAGAATACGGGAAAATAAATATATATATATATTTATATATATATATTTTCCTGAACTTTTCGCGGGTGTTTGTATGTAGGTCTTTGGTTATTCGGGTATTCTCCCACGTAAAATTGGAAGTGTCTTGGCGACGTTTCGACAAAGTCTCATTCATCATCTCCTAGAAGCATGAAGCAGTAAACACCAGCCTGAAGATGATGTATGAGACTAGATAGATAGATAGATAGATAGATAGATAGATAGATAGATAGATAAATAGATAATAGATGATAGATAGATAGATAGATAGATAGATAGATAGATAGATAGATAGATAGATGATAGATAGGTATGTATGTATGTAGGTAGATAGATGATAGATAGATAGATAGATAGATAGATAGATAGATAGATAGATGATAGATAGATAGATAGATAGATAGATAGATAGATAGATAGATAGATAGATAGATAGATAGATAGATAGATAGATAGATAGATAGATAGATAGATAGATAGATAGATAGATAGATAGATAGATAGATAGATAGATAGATAGATCGATCATTCACAACTTCTGGAGGCCAGTTGATCCACTGATTAATTATTCTAACCGTCAGGAAATTTCTCCTTAGTTCTGAGTTGCTTCTCTCCTTGATTAGTTTCCACTCATTGCTTCTTGTTCTACCCTCAGGTGCTTTGGAGAATAGCTTGACTCCCTCTTCTTTGTGGCAGCCCCTGAGATATTGGAAGACTTCTATCATGTCTCCCCTAGTCCTTCTTTTCATTAAACTAGATACACCCAGTTCCTGCAACTGTTCTTCATATGTTTTAGCCTCCAGTCCCCTAATCATTTTTGTTGCTCTTCTCTGCACTCCTTCTAGAGTCTCAACATCTTTTTTACATCGTGGCAACCAAAACTGAATGTAATATTTCAAGTGTGGCCTTACCAAGGCATGATAAAGTGGTATTAATACTTCACGTGATATTGATATAATAAAATATTAAATATTAATATTTTGACCACCACGCCATGGTCACCAATGGACATTTTCAGGTCATGTCCAAATATTTCTTGTACTTCACTAAAAGTTTCTTCTCAAATGTACCTATGGTTTTCTTATAACTTCAGGTGTTTTTTTTTCTTTTTTGAGAAATCGGGTTAGTTAAAACTATGAATCTTACACAGATATAGCAGTGACCTCTTTTGTAAGTTGGGTCCCTTATGTGTCTAATGTTTATTGCATACCTTGCAAGTATTCAGAGTCCTTTCATGGAATATAAATGAGAGTGGTTTCTATTGACCTAGATTATTGCTTAGCATTGTCCACTAGAGTTGAAATGTGAAATCTCCCCTCTGGCTCTTCGGCTTTGAAATGTTCCCCTCGCACATACATGCTAGTCGTTCTCGACTCTAGGGGGCGGTGCTCATCTCTGTTTCAAAGCCAAAGAGCCACTTGTCTGAAATGGTATAGGGTCTCCTGCTTGAGCGGGGGGCTGGACTAGAAGACCTCTAAGGTCCCTTCCAGCTCTATTCTGATTGGTGGATTATTCTGTCTCTATTTAAAAACCTCCAGCAAAGAGAGATCCTTTTATCCTTAGATAGAAAGGCAGACGATTAGATAAAGATGCTGTGATTTTCTGTATTCAACGCAAATGCTCTAGCACTCAAATTCAATCTTTCCCTGCCTTTTGCAGTTACAGTATTATCCCAATTCTGGATTAGCCCATTCATAACACACACAAACACACACACACACACACAAATCTGTATATCTTTGTTCACCAGGGCTCCTTCCCTCTGCATTGTAGCAATTTTCCAGGCGAAGCCTTAAAAAGTAGTTTCCTTCGTGGTTTCCATTATTCACCTGGCACTTCCAAATATTTACATAGTCCCTGCCATCTCAAATGTCTCAGAGGTCTCCGATATTTTGCTGAATATTTTGTGTGCCACTGACGTTTAATAAATCAGTTCATTTTGCTAGTTTCAGCACAGGCCGATGGCATCTGTTAAATAAATGGACCAGAGAGTTGAAGATTAATCTATAGCACCTAGACTTCCTGCTCAGATGGCTGAGAATGAGATGTTAACATGATTCAGAACCAGCTGTGCATTCTTCTCAGGAAAACTATAATGACAGCTGTTTCTAAGTAGTAGAAAATAAAGCAGTGACCTCATCTTGCTTCTTATGGAAAGTGCTCTCTTTACTTCTGCTTAGTGAAGAAAGTATTTGGCAGGAGTATCTGATGGGATGAACAGCGGGAGCTTCACTCTATAGGGTCATGAATATTTAAATGCTAACCTAAATATTTAAATATGGATTTCAGGTCAGGTAAAAATCAATGAGGAAAGTCTAGCAGGGTTGGTAGCAGCTAAAATGTTAAAGTTTAGAGAAATGTAGGTTGGAATCCCTCTATAGCTTTGGATTTCATCGGTGAGGAATTCCACAGCTTTGAAGGCAACCTGCCATTGGAAGCACCACCAGGGTTTAGAGATGATGTCCAAGTTGAAGATGGCAAAAGGAATCAAAATAGAAATTGAATAACAGAGTGGGAAGGGACCTTGGAGGTCTCTAGTCAAGTCCCCTAGTTAGGCAGGAAACCTCACACCACTTCAGACAAACGGTTATCCAACATCTTCTTAAAAACTTCCAGTGTTGATACCGAAAAGATGCAAAATTATATGGTTTTTATTTAAAAATGACAGATCTGGATGGGAAACTCACAGGAACAGGGGATAAAATAATCTTAAAAAAAGTTATAATTATTTACTTAATGTTGAATTAGAAGAAGAGCAAGTAAAAGAAACAATGATCTCTTGGGCGAAAAAAAATGGACACAGTTGAGCTAGATAAATGGCAGCAGCTATAGGAAAGGAATTACAAATTAACAATGTCCACAGCATATAAAGAGAATCAATATAAAATGTTTTATAGGTGGCATGTGCCACCTGAAAAAATTGGCAGAAATGTTTAAAGATAAATCAGTTAAATGCTGGAAATGCCACCGGACACCAGGATCATATTATCATATGTGATGGACATGTCCAGAAGCGAGAAATTATTGGATTAGATTTATTTATTTATTTATTCATTTATTTATTTATTTATTTATTTATTCAAATTTGTACACCGCCCTATCTCCCTAGGGACTCAGGGCGGTGCACAGGCAAATAAAATACATATAAATACAAAAATAAAATATCCATTAAAAAACTTATTAGATGCAGCCAGATAATTAAAAACAATATATATAATAAAACCCATTAAAATCTACATTTAAAAACCTAGTCCAGTCCTGCGCAAACGAATAGATGTGTTTTAAGCTCGCGGCGGAAGGTTCGGAGGTCCGGAAGTTGACGAAGTCCTGGGGGGAGTTCGTTCCAGAGGGTGGGAGCCCCCACAGAAAAGGCCCTTCCCCTGGGTGTCGCCAGACGGCACTGCCTAGCCGACGGCACCCTGAGGAGTCCCTCTCTGTGAGAGCGCACGGGTCGGTGAGAGGTATTCGGTAGCAGCAGGCGGTCCCATAAATAGCCTGGCCCTATGCCATGGAGCGCTTTAAAGATAGTTACTAACACCTTGAAGCGCACCCGGAAAGCCACAGGTAGCCAGTGCAGTCTGCGCAGGAGAGGTGTCACATGGGTGTCACGAGGGGCTCCCTCTATCACCCGCGCAGCCGCATTCTGAACTAACTGGAGCCTCCGGATGCCCTTCAAGGGGAGCCCCATGTAGAGAACATTGCAGTAATCCAGACGAGACGTCACGAGGGCGTGAGTGACCGTGCATAGGGCATCCCGGTCTAGAAAGGGGCGCAACTGGCGGACCAGGCGAACCTGGTAAAAAGCTCTCCTGGAGACGGCCGTCATTTAAAACTTGGTTAGAAGAAATGCTCCAACAATGAAGTGATTTAAAACCTGAACTGTTCCTATTGGGTATACTACCAGAGAAAATTAGTAAAGAATTATATGTTTTCTGAGGTTTTCGCGGGTGTTTCTTTGTAGATCTTTGGTTATTCGGGTTTTCTCCCGCGTAAAATTGGAAGTGTCTTGGCGACGTTTCGACGAAGTCTCATTCGTCATCTTCAGGCTTCAGCTTCGTGCTTCTGGGAGCAATGTATGATCGCAGCTGTTTCTTCCTTTTAACTTAACAAATATATTACATATATAATCTGTAATGTATTTTATATATATAATACATTATATTACATATAATATATATATATAATATAATATAATTATATATATAATACATTATATTACATATAATATATATATATAATATAATTATATATATAATACATTATATTACATATATAACAAATATATTACATATATAATCTGTAATGTATTATTTATAATATATATATTACATATATATATTACATATATAATCATATATATATATATGATTATATACGTAATAACTGCAGCGAAGATAGTATTTGAGCAAAGATGGAAAGCAGAAAAAAGCAGAAAGCAGAAGGGGAAGTAATTAAGAAAATATTAGATTGTGCAGAAATGAATAGATTGACTTTGATCATTAAAGAAAGAGAGGAGTATGAATATTTTAAGATATGGAGAAAATTAAATTTTACCATTGGTTAGAGAAGAGATATAGATAGAGCAAATGTAATAAAAACAGTGCTTTAAAAAGAGGAGAGTGAAGATAGACAAATGTATTAATAGTAAGCAAGAGAATGTTATAATGAATGAATAATGTATGGAAAATGTTGTAACAAACTAATAGAAAATATCAAGAAATGATGAAGATAGGGGGAGCAAGAAGAAGAAGGCACAGGAGAAAAACCTAGACGATACACTGAATGACTGATTATGTATTGTATGTTTGTTTGTTTATAAAATAAAAAAACCCATGATATTAAAAAAAAAACTTCCAGTATTGTAGCATTCCCAACTTCTGCAGGCAAGTCGTTCCACTAATTAATTGTTCTAACTGTCAGGAAATTTCTCCTTAGTTCTAAGTTGCTTCTCTCCTTGATTAGTTTCCACCCATTGCTTCTTGTCCTGCCCTCAGGTGCTTTGGAGAATAGTAGACACTCAGCTGATCATCAGTTTCTGGAGGAATTACTGCTATCATGTCACCCCTGGTCCTTCTTTTCATTTAAACTAGCCATGCCCAATTCCTGCAACAGTTCTTTATATGTCCAACACCCTAATCCTCCTTGTTGCTCTTCTCTGCACTCTTTCTAGAGTCTCAACTTCTTTTTTTATATCGTGGCGACCAAAACTGGATGCAGTATTCCAACTGTGGCCTTACCAAGGCATTATAAAGTGGTATGAACACTTCCCGTGATCTTGAGTCTATCCCTCTGTTTATGCAGCCTAGGACTGCAGTGACTTTTTTGGCAAATGCAGGACATGTCTAGCTCATATTGAATTGATTGTTCACTAGGATCTCAAGATCCATTCAACCTATAACAAATGATATCTTCTCCATTTAATATCAACCAGATGTTGAACGGCTCTTCTTATTGCCTTCAGGAAAGTAGGATTCAATCCAAAACAGTTTAGGATCAGAAGGAAAAGAAGATTGGGAACAAAACAATAAGATCTGAGACCTAATGTTAATAGACCTACTACATTTTCAGAATGAAGAAATGTATACATGAGTCTCCAATACCTGACTTAACCATCTTTCATTAAATGCATATAATATTGTGCTGCGACTCTCTTGTGACATTGAAGAAACTAGCACTAATGCTTAGTTTGGAATGACTTCTGCCTTGAGTAGTATTGCAACGTGCAGCATTCTGCAACTAAAATTTAAAGAGCTGCCACGAGCACCGTGTTTGCTCCTTTTCCTTTGGCGTTCGGAGAAACATTTGGGATAATATTGATTTTATTTGATGACCCAGGCAACACTTTGTCGTTGTTGTTTTTTTACGATTATTTCCACGTTATTTCTCTTTTGTATATTTATTTCCCAGGGTTCGGTTTGTTGTTGATTGCCTAGATGATTTGCATAAGGGGTGGGGGAAGGAGTTCTACACACACTGGAAGCGAAACAGATTTTTCACATCGCTGACCATAATGAGAAAAATAATTGATAGGAATCGTGGGCTTAATAACAGAAGGATCCCCGTCTATATCTGTTCATGGGACAGCTCCACTGATTTACATCCAAGCCTGGCAGGCTTTGACACTGGATGACAGATTGTAGCCTTTGGGCTTTCATGTCTATTTTCTATCGTTTGGAGAACAAATCTAAGGTAGAAGAGGTGGACTGAATTATAAACATGAAGGTAAGTCACTTACAATAGATAAAGCAAAATGACTCGTGGCATCTAGAGGAAAAGCTCATAATAATCTGAATTTGGTTCTTTTCTTGCAGACAGTTCATTACCCAAACTGGGTAACATTGTTACCCATCGCTAGGGATGAGGATTCACAGCCTTCAGAAAATAAATAGAACTGCGGGGAAAAAACAATGGCTACCAACCTGCCGTCCATTGAGGACCTGTATACTGCACGAATCAAGAAGAGGGCCGTGAAAATATTTACAGATCCCTCACATCCTGGACATAAATCATTTCAACTCCTACCCTCAAACCGACACTATAGGGCACTGCACACCAGAACAACTAGACACAAGAACAGTTTTTTCCCAAAGGCCATCACTCTGCTAAACAAATAATTCCCTCAACACTGTCAAACTATTTACTAAGACTGCATTACTATTATTCTTCTCATACCCATCTCCTCCCACTTATGACTGCATGACTGTAACTTTGTTGCTGGTATCCTTATGATTTACATTGACTGTTTCCTAATATGATTCGATATATAGAATAGAATAGTATAATAATATATAATAATATATAATATTAATAATAATAATAATAATAATAATAATAATAATAATAATAATAATAATAATAATAATAATAATATAAAATAGTATAATAATACAATTAGCACAGGGGCCCCCCAAGGCTGTGTGTTCTCCCCACTTCTCTTCTCTCTGTATACCAATGACTGCATCTCCAACGATCCATCTGTTAAACTACTGAAGTTTGCAGATGGCACAACAGTGATTGGTCTCATTCGAGACAATGACGAATCCGTGAGGTCGAACGACTAGCCTTGTGGTGCCACCGTAACAATCTGGAACTGAACACACTCAAAACTGTAGAAATGGTGGTAGACTTTAGGAGAAACCCTTCTGTACTTCCACCTCTCACAATACTTGACAACACACTATCAACAGTAGAAACCTTCAAATTTCTAGGTTCTATCATATCACGAGATCGAAAATGGACAGTTAATATCAAAAACATCATCAAAAAAGGACAACAAAGACTGTTCTTTCTGCGCCAACTCAGAAAGCTCAAACTGCCCAAGGAGCTGCTGATTCAGTTCTACAGAGGAATTATTGAGTCTGTCATCTGCATCTCTATAACTGTCTGGTTTGGTTCTGCAACCCAACAAGACAGACACAGACTTCAGAGGATAATTAGAACTGCAGAAAAAACAATGGCTACCAACCTCCCTTCCATTGAGGAATATTTACAGATCCCTCACATCCAGGACATAAACTGTTTCAACTCCTACTCTCAAAATGACGCTATAGAGCACTGCACACCAGAACAACTAGACACAAGAACAGTTTTTTCCCAAAGGCCATCACTCTGCTAAACAAATAATTCCCTCAACAGTGTCAGACTATTTACTAAATCTACACTACTATTAATCTTCTCATCGTTTTCATCACCAATCTCTTTCCACTTATGACTGCATGACAGTAACTTTTTGTTGCTATCACTAAGGGTTAAATTGCAACCTATGACCATCATTTGTGTTGTAAGTGTTGTACCTTTGATGAAGGTATTTCTTTTTCTTTTTTTTTATGTACACTGAGAACATATGCACCAAAACAAATTCCTTGTGTGTCCAATCACACATGGCCAATAAAATTCTATTCTATTTTATTCTATTTTCTATTCTGTTCTGTTCTGTTCTGTTCTGTTCTGTTCTGTTCTGTTCTGTTCTGTTGTGTTCTGTTCTGTTCTACTCTACTCTATTCTATTCTATGATGTAACATAGTTTGGGTTATGAAATATCTGCAAGAAAACAACCAAGCTCAGAGAGTACTAAGGACCCCATAGTCGTCATCCTCCTCCTCCTCCTCTCCCCCCTTTCTATTCCTGCTAGTATTTATTTATTTATTGGTCAATCATATATAAGATAACAGGTAAAACAGGTTGCTTGTATCCTTACGATTTATACTGATATTGATTGTTTCCTGATTCCTTAATTGTACCCTATGACTATCATTAAGTGTTGTATCATTAAGTGTTAAATTTGTACCCTATGACTATCATAAAGTGTTGTAAGTGTTGTATCTTGATGAAGGTACTTTTTTCTTGTATGTACACTGAGAGTGTATGCACCAAGACAAATTCCTTGTGTGTCCAATCACACTTGGCCAATAAAAAATTCTATTCTATTCTATTCTATTCTATTCTATTCTATTCTATTCTATTCTATTCTATTCTATTCTAAAAGTATTACCTAGTTGAGTAATGAAACATCTACAAGAAAACAGCCAAGCTCAGAGATCATCTCTCATTTCAACCCTGAGCTTCAAATATTCTCTTTTATTGCTCATTCTAATCATTTGGATAGATACTGTGTATGTTCTCAAGACCACGATCTCATGTAAATATCAAGAAAAACATCATATCTTCTTATTCTTTTTCAGTGCCTTGGTCTTTTGCATTCCCCGCTCGCTGTGGGAACTTGACAGCTTTTTCACTTTCTGAAGCTTAGCTAATGGGTTATAATCTACAGAACAACCTGCTTAAATGCTATTAAATTCAGAGGTATTTAGGATGGGGAAAATGAAATGGTGCTTTTGTTCAATAGGCTCACTATTTCCATTAGAACTTTGAAGTCTGCACTCTTTTTCCCAGTATGTTAATACATTGCTTAATACAGTTAAAAGCAATTAGGGAGAAAATAGGTGGAGATTTATTAAGCCACTCTGACTTGCCATTTGTAACATTAACGTTTTAGCCCATGAGTGATATTTAAAATGCAGGCTTGCATCAAGACGTACTGTATGTATAAGCTGGATTCAAAACCCTAATGCAATAGCACTTAAACGTATATACCACTTCATCGTGTTTTACAGCCTCCTTTAAGTGGTTTACAGAATCAGCATTTTGGCCCCAACTATCTGGGTCGTCAGTTTACCAACCTAATAAGTAGTGGTGGGATTCAAATAATTTAACAACCGGTTCTCTGCCCCAGTGATTGGCTGGGTGGGTGTGGCCACATTGGGTATGGCCAGGTGGTGTAATAGGTAGCACTCTGCCTCCTGCAGCCTCTTGGGAGCAAAAACAGGCTATGTGCCCCATTTTGGGCCTAGTAGGCCTTCCTGCACTTATGTGGGAGTCAAAACAAGGTGCGGGGGGCCTCCCTCCCTCTCTCATAGATTTTGCAATATTTCATCTTTTTTAATTTTGTAAACCACCTAGACACCACAGCTGTTCAAACAGACAATAAGTGGTCAAAATTGGCAATGCTCTATCAAATCCTGTTCCTGTCAAGAGTGGCGTGCCTCAAGGCAGCGTTCTTGGACCAACGCTCTTCATACTATACATAAATGATCTCTGTGACCTTATCTCAAGTTATTGTGTTCTCTTTGCTGACGATGTCAAACTATTTAACACCACCAACAATACTACTATCCTTCAAAAAGACCTTGACTTTGTATCCAATTGGTCTAAAACTTGGCAACTCCAAATCTCAACCAGCAAATGCTCAGTCTTACATATTGGAAAAAAGAACCCAAACACTAAGTACAAGCTTGATGGACATTACCTTACAGATGACCCCCAATCTGTTAAAGACCTTGGAGTTTTCATATCAAATGATCTAAGTGCCAAAGCCCACTGCAACTACATAGCAAAAAAGGCTCTAAGAGTTGTAAACCTAATTTTACACAGCTTTTTTTCCAAAAACTCTACACTACTAACCAGAGCATACAAAACATTTGCTAGACCTATTCTTGAATACAGCTCATCTGTCTGGAACCCATACCACATCTCTGACATTAATACAACTGAACGCGTCCAGAAATATTTTACAAGAAGAGTTCTCCGCTCCTCTGAAAACAACAAAATACCTTATACCACCAGACTTGAAATCCTGGGATTAGAAAACTTAGAACTCCGCCGACTCCGACAAGACCTGTGTTTAACACATAGAATCATCTATTGCAATATCCTTCCTGTTAAAGACTACTTCAGCTTCAATCGCAATAATACAAGAGCAAACAATAGATTTAAACTTAATGTTAACCGCTTCAATCTAGATTGCAGAAAATATGACTTCTGTAACAGAATCATCAGTGCTTGGAATACTTTACTTGACTCGGTGGTCTCTTCCCATAATCCCAAAAGCTTTAACCAAAAACTGTCTACTATTGACCTCACCCCATTCCTAAGAGGACTATAAGGGGCGTGCATAAGAGCACAAAAGTGCCTACTGTTCCTGTCCTACTGTTTCCTTTCATTATATCCAATTAATATAGTTATTGCATAGTTTTGCTCATATATATGCTTGTATGATGTGTTGTTGTTTTATGCTGAATCTTGTGTATACTGTTGTGACAAAATAAAAATAAAAAAATATAAGAATATCTGCAAGAGGGACCTAAAAGCCCTGGGAATGGACATTAACAACTGGGAAACCTTGACCTCCGATCGTTCAGCTTGGAGGCTAAAGACGCAGCATGGCCTTCTCCAATTCGAAGAGACATTTGTTTGGCAGGCTGAGGCAAAGAGGCAGTCCCAGAACCAGTGAAATCTGGTGGGTGGGCAGGGGACAGAATGTATCTGCCCTCAGTGTGGAAAGGATTACCATTCTTGAATTGGCCTTTTTAGCCACACTAGATGCTGTTTCCAGAGCACGATACTATAGTCTTTTGAGACTGAAGGATGCCAATAGAAACTAGAGATACCTTGTGGTCAGATGGGCAATTAAGACATTTAATAAATTACTTATTTTATATATATATATAAAAGAAAAAGAAATAAGGCATATGCCACCCATGTCACTGTGAAAAACAACCCATTTCATGCTCCAGATTTTTTCCAGCTCAGATTTGACTGGCTCGGGCGTCCTCCTGCTGTGTGTTCTGATGGAGTTTTCAAGAGAAGCTTTTTAAAAAAAACTTCGAATTCCCTCCACCTTTGCTGTAGATACATGGCTAATGGATGATGCTGAACCGGTGCCAATAATCTGCAAGACAGAAGGACTCCTAAATGAATTTTACATAGGAAATTGAACTTTGCTGTCATAATGTCTAGTGATCTGATTTAATTTTAATGGCAGCAGCCAAGCCAAGCCAAAAAAAAAAAAAAGTTGTTGACATTGGATGGGAAGAATGAGCAATCGCTTTGAAGCACCTTGAAGGTCAGAATCTGCTCTTCACTCTTGACTTTGATTTAAATAGAGAGAAATCTGGTTATGGCCGTGCTTAATCGCAGCCGTTCACTACAGTGACTTGCATGATATTATTATGTTAACCTTGGCAGAAAGGTATTAGGCATCAGATTATTAAGTCCTTGCTAATCATTTGGCTACATCTGTACTCTTCAAATTACTCCAAGGGGTGCAATCATACAGTGCATAACAATGCACCATCCTTCATACTATTAGTACAGGAGTACTTAAAAGAGATTCAAATCATAATTGGAAAAACACACTGTTGGTAAAATATCATTGCAAGTAAGCTGTGGTCCATGCAGAACAGAAGGAGCAGGATCAGAGGTGGCCTTCTATTGTCACCACCGCATGCCCCCCCCCACCCCATGTACACACTCACTCCACACGTGCACACCTTCTGCATATGCGGCCGGCCTTCTGTGCATGCACTTTGCTTGTGCGTGCACATCTTCCACGCATGTGCCCAGCTTCAAAAATGTGCCTAAATAGGACGGCATAGCGCTGGGGTGGGTGGGCGTGCCCATCTAAGATATCCGCTACTGGTTCACCTGAACTGGTACGAACCGGTAGTGAACTGAATACCATCTCTGAGCGGGATGGTAACGCCATTGAAAAATTTGAAAAGTGGGGGAAGAAGTACTGTTCTAAAGTATTGATTAGGGCAGCTTTTTGCAAATGTAGCAGACAGTCGAACCCTCAAGGCAAACAATGTGGAAGCCGAAGAAATGTTCAGTTTCTGATCTGAATAGTGAGATTTAATAGCTATTTTATTCATTAAATGTATATGCTGTCCTAGAGGTGACACTAGGCAGCTTACAATGTAGTAAAACATAGAAATATAAAAAATAGAATAGAATTTGTTATTGGCCAAGTGTGATTGGACGCACAAGGAATCTGTCTTTGGTGCATAGGCTCTCAGTGTGCATGAAAAAATACATTCACCAAGAATCGTAAGATAGAACACTTGGTGAGAGTCATAAGATACTATATAAGCAATCAAATTATACTAGGAAACTAAATAAAACAATATAAGTCATAAAGATACAAGCAACAAGGTTGTAGTCATAAGTAGGAGGAGATATGTAATAGCAGTGGTGGGTGGCTGCCAGTTGTAACAACTGGTTCACCTGGGAATGAAAATGTGAATGTGCCTTTTGCACATCAAAAAACCAGTGATAGAATAGAATAGAATAGAATAGAATTCTTTATTGGCCAAGTGTGATTGGACACACAAGGAATAGGCTCTCAGTGTACATAAAAAGACAAGATATACTCATCAAGAATCACAAGGCACAACACCCAGTGACAGTCATACAGTACAATAAGTAATCAAATCATACTAGGACATGATAGCATGAGGGTGGGTGGGCAAGGTCAGCCATTGGTCGGAACTACTGGTTTGCCCAAACTGGTCCGAAACGGCAGCAGCCCACCACTGGGTAATAGGAAGGATGAGAAGAATAATAGTTGTTCTGTCCTCCTCGCCTCCATCCGAACGATGGCTTAATTAGCCGGCTCTTATCAACTCTGGCAGCAAAAGAGCCAGCGTATGCCAAGAGCCCTTCTCTCCTGCCTACGAAACCTAGGATTCAACCACGCCTGATTGCTGTCAGCTGGGTCTGCAGGCATGGCCTGGGGGATGGAAGCCTCATTAGTTCTTCCACCTGGCCTACTTCTGGCTCCTGGAGCTGAGCCAGGGAAGCCGGTGCTTCCGAGGTAAGTCCTGACGGCCCTTCCCTCTCACTGTCCAAATCACTTTCTGGCAGCAGGCCCGCCTCCAAGTCACTTTCTCTGCGTGCTCAGACTGTGTGGCTCTGCATGGCTCAGACTGCTAAGACAGTCTGTTATTAACATCTGCTAAGACAGTCTGTTATTAACAGCAGCTGCTTGCAATTACTGCAGGTTCAAGTCCCACCAGGCCCAAGGTTGACTCAGCCTTTCATCCTTTATAAGGTAGGTAAAATGAGGACCCAGATTGTTGGGGGCAATAAGTTGACTTTGTATATAATATACAAATGGATGAAGACTATTGCTTGACATAGTGTAAGCCACCCTGAGTCTTCGGAGAAGGGCGGAATATAAATGCAAATAAAAAAAAACACTTTCGGGCATGAGGCCAGGTTCGGGGGCTGGAGCCACAACAATAGTAATACAGTCTTAGTAAATAGTTTGACTGTGTTGTGGGAATTAGGTTTTTAGCAGAGTGATGGCATGTGGGAAAAAACTGTCTTTGTGTCTAGTTCTGGTGTTCTATAATGTCGTTTTGAGGGCAGACATTTAAAACAATTTATGTCCAGGATGTGAGGGGTCTGTAGATACTTTCACAGCCCTCTTTTTGACTCGTGCAATTGTAAATAAAAAAAAACAGATTAAAAGACCTAAGTACAAAAGATTTGAATTTTTTGGGGGAATGATTTACAATAAGGGAGAGATAAAAAGTCAGATCCCTGCCAATTGATGCAATAGTAATGTCTGATGCTCTTATGGAAAGTAACAACTAAGTTTGAGTCATTGTGTTCTATGATTTAAAGCAGGACCAGTGGTGGGATTCAGCCAGTTCACACCACTTCGGGAGAACCGGTTGTTAACTTTCTGAGCAGTTTGGTGAACTGGTTGTTGGAAGAAATCATTAGGGCAGAGAACGAGTTGTTAAATTATTTGAATCCCACCACTGAGCAGGACTCTCCAAACTTGGCAACCTGAAGACTTGTGGACTTTAACTCCCCCAAATTCCTCAGCCAGCCATGGGAGTTGAAGTCCACAAATCTCAAAGTTGCCATGTTTGGAAGCCCCCTGTTTTGTTTTTTTTAAAGTAATACCTTACTTACTAATTGCATGTGGGTTCCCTATTGTTTCTCATTTCCTTCTGAGCGATTTAGCTAATGTAAGAAAAACTCTTTAGCTTCTCCGTTGATTTTTGTTGTTGCTGTTGTTTTGGTTGTTGATGCCTAGCATGAACTTCAAATGTTCCTTCTAAATGAAGTTCAATGACTTTCTAGAGAGCACAATTAGAATTCACAATAGTAAAGACTCCTTTGAGATAAGACCCATTCAACTCAAATAGTCTTATTAAGCGCTCTGATGCCACTTAACTTCCAATTTCAGACAAGATTACGCAAATCCAAACACTACTTTTGGTTATCTTGAATTTTCACTAGCACCCCACATTTTCTCTGAGGGTTGCTAGCAAACTGGGGTCATAAAGGTAAAGGTTCCCCTCGCACATATATGCTAGTCGTTCCTGACTCTAGGGGGTGGTGCTCATCTCCGTTTCAAAGCTGAAGAGCCAGTGCTGTCCGAAGACGTCTCTGTGGTCATGTGGCCAGCATGACTAAATGCCAAAGGTGCACGGAACGCTGTTCCCTTCCCACCAAAGGTGGTCCCTATTTTTCTACTTGCATTTTTTTATGTGCTTTCGAACTGCTAGGTTGGCAGAAGCTGGGACAAGTAACGGGAGCTCACCCATTACACGGTACTAGGGATTCGAACCGCTGAGCTGCTGACCTTTCGATCAACAAGCTCAGCATCTTAGCCTCTGAGCCACTGCATCCCCCTTCCAATTTCAGACAAGATTAGGCAAATCCAAACACTACGTCTGGTTATCTTGAATTTTCACGAGCACCCCACATTTTCTCTGAGTGTTGCTAGCAAATCGGGGTCATATGTGTGCCCTATTTGTCTTTTAAGCTTTCATTTCCTGGAAGGGCAAGTAGGGTAGACATAGGACGTTGTGACATTTGTGAGAAAAAAAGGCAGGGAAACTCTCACACGTGAAAGTGTCAGTAGTAGCCATTGAAAGAACTTTATGAAAGAATAAGAACACAGGATCCTACAGCACGATACATACCACTAGCTCATGCTAAATCTTAATTTTGGATTGTTATTAAAGCCATTCAAAGTGCAGTTTGTTAATTTATTAATCACTAATTAGAAGGCATGTGAAAAGCATGTTGTTTTTAGATAAGTCTAGAAAATCCAGAAAAATTTAGGACAGTGGTAGTCAACCTGGTCCCTACCACCCACTAATGGGCATTTCAGCTTTCATGGTGGGTGGTAGGGGTTTTGTCCGATACTGAAGCACTTTCCTTTTTTTTTTAATTTAATATTTTTTTATTTGCATTTATATCCTGCCCTTCTCCGAAGACTTAGGGCGGCTTACACTATGTCAAGCAATACTCTTCATCCATTTGTATATTATAAACAAAGTCAACTTATTGCCCCCAACAATCTGGGTCCTCATTTTACCTACCTTATAAAGGATGGAAGGCTGAGTCAACCTTGGGCCTGGTGGGGCTTGGACCTGCAATAATTGCAAGCAGCTGCTGTTAATAACAGACTGTCTTACTAGTCTGAGCCACAGAGGCCCATTGACTTTTTAAAAAATTTTCATAGCATTATTTAAAAACATTTTCATTAGTTTTTCATAAAATTCCCCGTGACAATTTAAATTTCTGAAAATATACTATCTGTATTGCCCGCGCATAAGTTTAGTTCAAGTTACGTAAGTGAAACTAAATGGTGCTATAGTGCGACCGCAAACAAAAGAGCCTTGTCCCAGAATAGCTCACGCATCTCCCCCCACACCACCCAGCTGTAACAGACAAGCAGAGCTGGTAGCCGGCACCCTCCTCCCCAAACCCAATCCACGATGCACGAGAGGCATGCATAGATGACGATACACGGCGCATTCCTGTGGAACCAGTGGGCGGTTAGAAAATTTTGCTACTAACAGAGATACAAAAGTGGGTGGTAGGTATCAAAAGGTTAACTACCCCTGGTCTAGGACATTTCAGCATGGCCAACTTAACACAGTCAACTCACTGCTGTCAACATGCCACAGCCAACTTGCCACGGAACAACTCACCTCAGGTCAAGAATTACACTAATATCAAAGAAATGGTGGAATGAAATCGTCAAAGAAAGGATGCAAAATGGGGGACAAGATGAAATGTGAATGACAAAAATTAAAACATTTATTTAAAAAGTGTTATTTAGATTATTTAACATTGAATCGTTCACTTATACCTAGTAATAATCTTCCAACTTCTAATTTCTACCTCTATTGTCTAACCCAGGAGTCAGCAACCTGCGACTCTGGAGCCGCATCTGGCTCGTTCATCCCTCCGCTGTGGCTCCCTGTTGCTGGTCGGCTCCACAATTGATAGGGCTTTCGGTTAGGACAGGTAGAGGAAAAAGGACGCCATTCTAGGAGGAGATTCTATGGTGGAGGAACCGACTTCCAGTCGGCAGAGGAAAAAGGATGCCATGGTAGGAGGAGACTCTATGGTGGGGGAACCGACTTCCAGTCGGCAGAGGAAAAAGGACGCCATGCTAGGAGGAGACTCTATGGTGGGGGAACTTCCAGTCGGCAGAGGAAAAAGGATGCCATGCAAGGAGGAGACTCTATGGTGGGGGAACTGGACTTCTGGTCAGCTCCAGAATTGAATGGCGGTTTCTGCTTAGGACCTTTGTGGCTCTTTGAGTATTTAAAGTTGCCGACCCCTGGTCTAACCATTGACAAAACAAATCCCATGTTAAAACATATCCTGTGTCTTCTTTGTCTTTGATCTTTAATGTTAATCTATCCATTTCTGCACAGTCTAGTATTTTTCTGATTATATTTTCCTCTGTAGGAGTTTCCTCATTCTTCCAGTGCTGTGCAAATACAATTTTCTCTGCTGTCAAGACATGTAGTATTAAATATATGTTCCCTTTTTCATATTTTTCTGGTATTATAACTAACAAAAATATTTCTGGCTTTAAATCTAAGTGTTGCTTTAACATTTTCTCTGACCATGTGTGTATTTTCATCCAATTTTTTTTCCTTTGGGCATGTCCACCACATAAGGTAGTAGGAGCCCATTATCTGATTCCATTTCCAACATTTGGCAGAATATTGTTATTACTATTATTATGTACAAATAAACTGACCCAGGCAATACACTGTTTACTAAGCACTTATGTACATTAAAGAAAAATGTCTCATTTGTCCAATTCCCCAGGCCTTGCCAACAGAGAAACAAACAAGCTCTTGAACCGTTGGATATAGGTTTATTCAAGCCTGAGGCCTGGCACAAATGAGTATGAAGCAGTGCATTGCAAAGCCAGCACGGGGAGCTACTGCCTCCCAACACTCTATATAGGCAGGGCCACACCCCTCCGTCCCACCCACGCAATCAGCATCTGGCATCGGCCTCCAGTTCCGTGTTAGCAATCCACCATCCGGTGTTTAGGCCACTGGCTTCCATCCAGCTTCTGCCTGCTTCTGCCCTGCACACCGTTGCCTCCGGCGCCAGCCAGCTGGGTCCCAGAAGGTATTGTGGTCCGTCAGCAGCCTACGGAGCTGGCAACGGAGTTGGACAGCGATGAGGCTGAGGTGAGGCCAGGGCCATTGGGGAGTGAGTTGCGGACTCCAGAGCCTCCAGAGACTGATAGTAGTGAGGCAGAGGAACAGGAGGAGCCTGTTCCTAACGCACACATGAGAAGAGCTTCCAGAAGGCAAGAGCAGCTCAAGCAGAGAGGACAAGTCAGGAGTAGAGCTAAGAGATGATTGGCCTCTCCCATAAGGCTTAAACAGACCAGCAACGGTGTTTCAGCTTTGCCGGAAAACAATGGTGTAGCTGCGTCTTCTGCTTTGTCCTCTGCTTCGTCTACATCTTTGTTTTTGTGGCTACTGGACGTTTGCCCAGAAGGGCATTTGGCAGTTTGCCTAATTGGACTAAGGTTTGTGAGATAACTGAGGAATTTGTGTTGGGAGGCATTTGTTTTACTTTGAGTTGAACGACGCTGGGAATGAATTCCCAGCTGTTCGAATAAAGTTTGTTTTCCCATGGACTAGGTTTATTACTACCTACTTGGGCCTGGGTCACAACAGATCGCAACACAACAGCTGTGCGGGCTAGAATGCCACCATTGCTTCCCTCACTGCCATGTCCATGGCAGCTGGAGCCCATGTTATTCCAGCCGGGCACCTCGTCATTACCCAGTGTACCGCTGCGCTGCTTGGCTGTTCCTTCCACCGCGGCTGTTCCTGACTTCCCCCCTCCCCCCCAGGTATGGCAAGCTGGTTGGGGCTTGACAGGCGGCTCCCCCTACCAGGGCCACACCTGGAAGACAGGAAACATATATATGTTAATCACGGTTGTGAATCCATGGGTGCTTGGTTCCACATCCTTCCTCCTGGTTTGTGGGGATAGGTCTTGTAGAACTTTCAGATTAGTCCAGTGGCCAGCATGACTTGGAAATCTAGTACTCATGTCTAGGTGGATATGATCTTGTAGATGACCCTCATTCTGTCAAGGACCTTGGAGTACTCATATCAAATGGTCTAAGTGCCAAAGCCCACTGTAACAACATCGCCAAAAAGGCATTAGGAGTTGTTAACCTAATCTTGTGTAGCTTCTTCTCCAGTAATATTTAACTGCAAACTAGGGCATACAAAACTTTTGCCAGACCAATTCTTGAATACAGTTCATCTGTCTGGAACCCACACTGCATATCGGACATTAATACAATTGAGCGCATTCAGAAATATTTCACAAGAAGAGTCCTCCACTCCTCTGCTCGCAAGAAAATACCTTATGCCGCCAGATTTGAAATTCTGGGTTTAGAAAATTTAGAACTACACCGCCTTCAGTATGACCTGAGCATAACTCATAAAATCATCTGCTACAATGTCCTTCCTGTCAATGACTACTTCAGCTTCAACCACAACAATACACGAGCACACAATAGATTCAAACTTAAAGTGAACCGCTTCAATCTCGATTGCAGAAAATATGACTTCAGTAACAGAGTTGTTAATGCCTGGAATGCATTACCTGACTCCGTGATCTCATCCCCAAATCCCCAAAATTTTAACCTAAGACTGTCTACTGTTGACCTCACCCCATTCCTAAGAGGTCTGTAAGGGGCGTGCATAAGAGCACCAGCCTGCCTACCGTCCCTGTCCTAATGTTCCCTTTGGTGGTATTCAATTTGTGTGGTTATTTCATGCTTTTACTTATATATATTATTTAATATGCATTTGACAAAATAAATAAATAAATAAATACTCGATCGATTTCAAATTGTTCACCTGCCAATGGATCCTGGTGGC
The DNA here is from genome assembly GCF_028640845.1 of Ahaetulla prasina. NCBI lineage: Eukaryota > Metazoa > Chordata > Lepidosauria > Squamata > Colubridae > Ahaetulla > Ahaetulla prasina. The sequence goes on along the minus strand of NC_080546.1, from coordinate 85,245,563 downwards.
TGTGGCGGGCACCTGATGTACGAATCCTCTACTAGCTTTAGCAAACTGCTATAAATAAAATATTTTTTTTAAAGAAAAACATTGAATTGTTAAATTATCCTGCAGCAAGTTGTCCTGCAGCAAGTTTGCCGTGGAAGTGGGCTTATCTTGACGGCTGTGGCAAGTTGGCTTCACCAAGTTGTTCCATTCTGGATTCAGAATGTTTCCTGCTTTGGAAGTTCATACATTTTGAAAGCTTTAGACTAACTCTGAAAGGGCAGGAGAGACATAGTCCAGGACAAAGTTAGAATATTCAAAAATTCCCCGGAATATTCAGTTCTTGGAATTGTGTTTTTCACTTCTTTAGCAATTATTAAACGTTAAGCAACCCCTGTCTCAAAAAATTTCTGCAAAATCCAATGAAGAATTGTTTTATAACATCTTATCTACATCTGTTCACCAGTCTTTGCTCATAAAGAGAAAATAAAATGTCTTAGATAATATTGGGAAAATTCTTTCTCCAGAGGTTACCGCTCATTATCACCATTTTTCAGAATTCTTAGTTTCTTTTGACTATAATTGTCACCAGATATCATCTAAAAGAAAGAAAGAGTGTCAGTAAATTTGAGTAAAGGGGTAGATTTCCCTCAAGACAAATTGTAATTGGCATAACAACAGAAGGATGGGAGTTTTTACATTATTCCAGCGATATTTCTCAACGTGAGATCTTCACAGCAAACATCTCCTCATGGTGAGCGGTCAACCTTTCTGAATTTTCATTCCTTAGAGGAAAACTGTCATTGTCCCTAACTCCACCATTCCCTCACACACACTTTGAAAATGTATTTGCTGTTTATTTTGTTTCTGTGAATCACCTTGCTGAAGGCATCTCACAACATAAAAGCAATATTACAAAGGTGTAGTGATAAAATATAGATATAAGTGTGTTAAACACAATGAAATATTTCCAGCAGTAAAATTACATTTACTGAAACTGTTGTGCTTGCAATAATATTAATAATTTCTGTTGCATCACTTTCTATAAACAAATAGGAGGATGCAAATGGATTACAATGTGAGCTTTAAAAACGATTTCAAATGAATCACCTTTCAAAACTATGGTGAATTCTTGATAATTCTGACAGCAATCAACTTTTTTCATTTTTATTTAAATCAATACCTCCCTTCTTGCTATTTGTATACTCACTCAATTGGCTTTAAAAAGAAGCACTAAATATTATCCTAATCAGAGGAATACCATATCTACTATAACTCAAGACCTAAAATGGACAGCTAACATCAAAATGTCATCAAAAAAGCACAACAAAGAATGTTCTTTCCGCGCCAACTCAGAAAGCTCAAACTGCCCAAGGAGCTGCTGATCTTGTTCTACAGAGGAATGATTGAGTCTGTCATCTGCACCTCTATAACTGTCTGGTTTTGTTCTGCAACCCAACAAGACAAAGACTTCAGAGGATAATTAGAAATGCAGAAAAAACAATGGCTACCAACCTGCCTTCCATTGAGGACCTGTATACTGCACGAGTCAAAAAGAGGGCTGTGAAAATCTCTACAGACCCCTCGCATCTTGGACATAAACTGTTTCAACTCCTACTCTCAAAATGATGCTATAGAGCACTGCACACCAGAACAACTAGACACATGAACAGTTTTTTCCCGAACACCATCACTCTGCTAAACAAATAATTCCCTCAACACTGTCAAACTAGTTACTAAGTCTGCACTGCTATTAATCTTCTCATCATTCCCATCACCCTCTCCTTCTACTTATGACTGTATGACTGTAACCTTGCTGCTGGTATCCTTA